>NC_034411.1:29996696-30015695 GCF_002078875.1 Numida meleagris | reverse complement strand
GACTATAGACCTGCAGACTATAGACCTGCAGACTATAGACCTGCAGACTATAGACCTGCAGACTATAGACCTGCAGACTATAGACCTGCAGACTATAGACCAAGTCCTGGGATGCTCTTTAACACACAACTGAACAATTGGGAACGATTCAAAATGTCTAGACTTATCCTTTGAATAACCTACTACGTGGTTTTGACTTATTTTATTTCTGCACTCTTCTCACTGCATCCCTCTCCCCAAACTGACCCCAAACTCCTCCCTTCGTATTCTCAGTTTCATTGCATCCTCCCTTTGTATTCTCTGCCTCATCCCAAGACAAGCTTTTTAAAGCCCTTGTCAGCACCATTGCTGGCTCCATCCAGACAGAGCTGAGAAAGTAGCAGTCCCCAGCACAAAGGCGGGGAGTATGTTTTAAGTAACTGCCATAATAATGCAAAATAAGACATTGTTCCATATTCATGAAGCTTGATTTAACAGCATCATTATTTCAGCCTCCCTCTCCCTGGACCCTGTGTTAATGAGCTGTGCTGGGTTGGTGTTGGATCTCTGAATTACAGCCCGCACAAACAAGGCGAGGAGGAGTGCTCTCTCCTCAGCACCTGCACCATAATTTAGCAGCACAACTACTCCTATGCTGGAATATTGTGTTGGCGCACCAAATCCAATGTCCTCTTCCTGGCTGTGGCATGTGCTTTTTGTGCCAGATGTGGACAGCTGTGCTTAAGGATGACGGTGACTCCCCCGCCCCCTGCACTGGCCCTTTTGAGGCCTGTGGTTGGAGCCCTTGAATTTTGAGAGGCCACAGCCTGCACTCAGAGCCTATGATTGCTTCCAGCATTCCAGGAGAGAAGCCCATGCCCGAAGGTTAATGCTCACTAAGTTGCAAAGCAAGGATTTGTCCTCTCATGGGCTCCAGATGGCCTCATGAAACTCGGTGAAACCCACAGACAAAATAACTCAACAGATTGTGGTTGGGCAGGTCACTTTCCTGTGGCAAGAAGAAACACAGCAGATACCAAATAGCTGTTCCTGCCCTCTGACACGGAACAGATCTCAGTCAAGGGCACAGACAAGCTGACAGATGCAGCATCTTGCCTGGGAACATCCTTGCATCCACATCAGAGCTAGAGAAAGCGTGAAACCAACTTACATCCAGAAAGATGATGTCAAAGTTGGAGAGCATGAACTAGAACTCCTGCAGGCTTTGGTTAAGATTTTGGGATCCTGTGTTGCTTGATGTGCAGATAGGACCCATACCCATCTTGCAAAGCTGTAACATGTCCTGGGCAAGGAAGCATGGAAGCTGCAAAGCTGCCACCCACACAGCTTGAGGCAGAGAGCTTCCATAGCTCCAAAATGGAGCCCTGGCTGTGGCTGTCTGCATGGGCTCCCACTCCCACTCCTATCAGCAGATAGGGGTTAACAAGCTGCAGAGATTGTTATGCATGAGATGAATCTCATTTATTTGTAACCTGTGGCAATTCCTTTTGTTCTTGGCTCAGAAAACCTGCTGGCGGAGTCTGCAGAGAAGCAAGGGGACCATTAAAAACAAAGAGTCGCTTTCAATTCCCTTTGAAGTCCAATTTGCTGCAGTAAAACTGCAGGAGAATTAACCAGCTGGGCTGCTTAATTTTGCAGAAATCAAGGAAAGGGAAAACATCAGCTCTGCCCTGCTGGAGCAGGCAATGACAGCCTAGTGCTGAGCTGGTGCCATGGTTCTGCCAGATCCAACCTGCTGCTCCAGAGCCACAGGACAACAGCAAGGAAAGACTCCTTCCTGCTGAGGCTGCAGACCTAGAGCTCGCTGCCTGCTGTGAGGGCCAAGCTGCTGACACTGGGCTGGGGAGAAGCACATCTCCATGCTGGGCACTGGTCTGCCCAAAGGTCACTGCCCAAGGAACCCAAGTGAACTATCTAAGGAGGAGCAAACAAATTGGGAGGAGCAGATTGCCTTAGCCTGACCCACCAGTTCCTCTCAAAGTGAATTGCAGCTGGGTCTATACATTTTAAGAGATCAAATTCCATGCACCTCTCCACCCTTCTCAGTTGCAGAGGCATCCTGAGTGAAGGTGGCTATGGAGGTTGCTAATGGATGAGCACAAAATGAAAGGAAGAGATCTATGCAAAACAAGGAGAGAATTATGATTTCTTTTTACAATATTTTCTCACCTGTGCACAACACTACCTACAGGGTAAGTAAGCCAGATAATATTTCATGTTAAACATTCTCATGCTATTTAACACAAACCCTACTTTCAGTGCAATGCCAGCTTCATTTTCACAGGTACCTTTTGAAACAATTTAATGGGAACACATTATCCATAGTCTCTCTGAGCTTGCGGTATCAGGTGCCTTTATAACTACGTGTAAACATGCATTTACAGCTAAAACAAGAAAAAAATCACTAGATGTACGTGCTATGTGAACAAAGTTCAGAGTTTTGGTAAGTACCTAAGAAGCTGGGTTTGACAGGATAAGAGTAATGGATTTAAGGTGTGCCAGGAGAGGTTCAGGTTGGATATTAGGAGAAATTTCTTCTCAGAAAGAGCAGCGATGCATTGGAACAGGCTGCCCAGGGAGGTAGAGGAGTCACCGTCCCTGGAGGTGTTTAAGGGAAAGGGTAAATGTGGCACTGAGGGACATGGTTAGTAGGCACAGTAGTGGTTGGTTGACAGCTGGAGTAGATGATCTGAGAGATCTTTTCCTACCTTAATGATTCTATGAATTCAGATGTATGTTGGCTTCTGATCTGGCAACAACTTGAAAATACATTTTCCCTGTTCACTCAATAAAAGCGCAGGGCTGAAATGAAGGGCTGGGCCAGCAGAGGGGAGGGGGCATGAAGAGAAATGTGATTTTTAAAAACTTCTCAAAGGTAAAGCCACACCAGGGAAGAGCAGCTGGCTGAGATCCCTTTCCTCACTATGAGCACAGGTTTTTAAAGGAAATACTCCTGCATTCTCTGCAGTTTCATTCTGAGACAATCTCAGGAAGTGACGTGAATTGCCTGAGATGTATTCACAGAGATCCTACCACAAGGAGAATATTTTTATTCCAACATGAGCTATAGTTCATTTTCTTAAGCTTATTATTTTTTTCTATCTAAATAAAATGAAGCAACTATTGTTCAGCACCCTGGGCTCAGTCAGATCAATAAACATAATTTATACTGTATCAACAATATCCCATCAACAGTTGTCAACATCAAAAGAGTTCTGTTTCCACTGCACATAGATGACACCAGGGATACAAACTACTTTGTGCTACATAAGAGAGAGGTGAATAATTCAAACACCTACATTGCCTTTCTTTCTGATCATGGAATACCCCAGAGCTGGAAGCAATTTTCTGACATTTACTTATTATTTGAAAATATTCAAGACAAGTGGGGACTCTGTCATGCTATTTTTTTTCCTTGTTAGAAGGACTGGTTGCAGTTAGGACTTTACAAGCGTTTGGTACAGGATTTCAGCTCTTACATGTCAAGCAAGAGGCACCAAATTGATATTGTTTGCAACTGGAGGAGCACTCAGACCCTGCCAGCATGGATATCAGCGTGTGTGCTGTTCTAGAATTTATTTATTGGGAAGGCACCAGAGATATCTGCTTTCCAGAAACATCCGTACCCACGGGACCCCTGGGCTGGGAGTGCTCTGAGTGCAGCTCTGCAAAGCAGCCCAGAGTCACAAGTGGATGAATTATTTGTAAGGACTTCTACAGCAGCTGCCTTGCTCCAGACTGTATTAAATTTATTTTTAAAATCACTTAGAATTATAAATAAATAAAACAGCGTCTGGATTAAAAACTCCGTTGTGCCTCAACACCTACATGTAGTCTGCTTTAATGATCACACAGCAGGTCTGGCTGAGGCACTGGCTGCAAGAAATTAAAGCATCCCTGACCACAGAACTCCTGCCCTAAGGATTTACATCAATCAGCCACACGTGTGAACTGGTGTTGGCCCTCTGAAGGCCATAGGCCTGGAAAGGCCATGGCTGCTCAGCAGGCTGCTGCATTACCTGTGGTGTTTGTGAGCTGGAAGGTGATCGATTTGTCAGGGATGCTGCAGACATTGCGGACGGACACCTGGCACGTGTAGCTGGCATAATCCTGGGGCCGCAGGTTCTTCAGCTTCAGGACTTTGGTTTCACCCTGGATATCATGGAGAGAGGAAGGGAAAGATACACGCGTGCAAAGTACAGCTCATCGCTGCAAGTCCATCACTGGGCCCAAAGCTTACAAGTAACAACCATTCAAAACTCAGGAAGCTGTGCAGACTCCAAACCCTCCAAGCTATATACAGAGGAGACACAAAGCATTTGCAGGGACAGCTCCACTTCCAGAATTTCTCTAAACACCCAGCAAACAACTGTCACAAAACCTGGAAGCGGCGCTGAATGGGTTTAGGCATATTTTTTGTCAACTGCTATCACAATCATCTTGTGGAAGTAAAAAAGCCTTAAATGTCCAAGGACAGCCCCTGAGCTCATGCTGAGATGTCAGTGGGAACCTAAATAAAGTCAGTGGGGTCTCAGCATTGCAAAACCAAAGTAAACCAGGGCTGATGCTAGCCTAAATATGGCATGATCAATAATTAAGTTGCAGAATATTCAGTACAGAAAAAAAAAAAGAGATAATTCAGAGAAATACTCAAATATCCCTCCATAACCCTTTCGATCTCTTTTCTCCAGATTCTAATCTCATTTATGCTGGCATAAATCCAGAGTGTCTGCACTGAGTTTGATAGCCTTTTCTCACACTATGGCAACAAAAAAACAAGAATCACTTGCCGGCCCTCCATCATGTTACAAAAGCAGAATAAAGTTGTTAAATTAACAATAGATGTGTTCCATAAATTTTTATTTATGGAATGCGGAAAGCTCAGAGATGCATCCTGTGGTTTGCACACCCTGCAACTCATACGTCTTCTCACGACAGCTTGTCTCTGCTGTGCTCCTTGTGCTTGTCTAAATCTCTTTTGGAGAAACCATTCCGTAATTGCCTGTAAATGTGAGAAGGTGTCAGCATGACAAATCCTCTTGAGGCAACCTCAAGGGACTGGACGATGAGCTCAAGCATGCTAATATGCAGAGAACAAGGATTTGAACTGAGTAAATTAGGAAGATAAATACCTAGGAGACCAATAACCCTATGGAAGTCCTGTCCCCCGAGATTTGTTGCTATGCTGCACAAATGATGGCATTTACAACGTGCGTGTCAGCTAGTGACTTACACAGTCATATGTATCCAGTTTATTGATTAGTAAATGTTGGGTAAATGCGTATAAACCTTCAGTGTAAATAAGTTTTTAAAAGCTTAAACAGCAAAATCTTTGTCCTTTCTAGTGCAAAGGGCTACCCAAACCTGACACTGATAGCAGTTTATCTGGCCTGTCTCAGACAATTGTACCTGCCCTGAAGAGTGCTTTGTTAAATACAATTTATTTGAGTTCCAGGAAGGTTTTACTCTCCATATGCGCTGTAGAGGTGCGCTTCACCTAACTTCAACTCTTCTCAATCCAAAGGCCCACTAGGGCAAGAACACTGCCTGACTAGAGCTGCAGGGTCATTTACATGTCAACCTGGCACTGCAGTGAACTTCCACCAAATGCCTTATTTAGCTGGAGAAAACATCTCAAGCCCTAGGACATCCCCTTGCAAAGCAATGTATCCTGTTAATCACAGTGAGCTTAATGAAAGCTGGATGTGCCCTTAGTGGCTTCCTCTGAGGCCAGGGATGTCTTGGTCGAATGCCACAGAGCACCAGACAAGACAAAGCTCTCTTCAGGACCAAACAGCAGCACTGTCCTACAGAATTTCTGCAAATCTACTTGGGAACCCACAGCTCTGTGCTCTCTCCTAGTCTCCCTGCGTGTTTCCATTTGGCTGCCCATTTCCATGACTTGCAGAAATAGCGTGTTTCAATAAAACATTAACACGAATGCATTAACAGAAAGGTTGCCTGGGGCATTGCTCAGAAATCAAACTCAGTCACAATGTGCTTAGGGCCCAGCTTTGGGAGTGCCCGAGAGCAGAACTGGACACGGGATGAAATGGGTGCCCTCAGGAGCTGCCCTCCTAGCTCTCCCTTCCTACCCATACTCCATAAGTTCTAGCGCTGATTGATATCTGAAGTATGTTCAGAGCTAGAAAAACCCCCTTGATTACCCACTGCATCATCAAGAAAGTGACTCTGAAGAAAGTGACATTCAGGGGAGTAACATGGTTGTGCAGGGGCAAGTCCAGGATAAGCAAGCAAGGGGAAGAGAGAGGATGCGGAAAGACACCTTGTCATAAGATGACGGTCAGAAAGCGCCCAGGCAGTTCAGCCTCTGCTGCTTGTAGCCATTAGGAAAAACTCTTCATCTTTTGGAGACGCTCAAGGTGAAGCCAGCCTGGTCTCTGAGCACCCAAATCTAGCTGTAGGCGTCCCTGTTCAATGCAGGGGAGTTGGACCAGATGGCTTTTTAGGGTCCCTTCCAACCCAAACAACCCTATGATTCTATAGTTTACCTCACCAAGCCCACTGCAATCCTTGTCATTCTCTCACATTGTTAAATAGGAAGCACTTACTCCTGTTTACTGAATTTGGGTGCTCATTCAAGAAAAAAGTAGCACAGAATTAGAGGAGACCTAATCTCTAGATTTTTTGCTTGGAGAACAGTCTCAGCTGCCCCACAGCCATGTAAACTTATTAGGGAAACTGTGCCCTGCTCTCAGGGACAGTACCAAAAGGGGAAGAAATGGCAAGCCAAGGATGCTAGGTTGTCATGCTCCCTCCTCCTCTCCTGCTTCTCTTTCCCCCCAAGGACCTGCAAACAGAAGAATGTACTACCAGCCCTTTTGGAGCTGGTGCTCCTTGCAGTGACCACCACCCCATCCCCACTATCATAACCCACACAGAGAGAGAAACACCATCCATTACAGAGGGCACTACATCACACCAACGTATTCATCACAAGCTCATGGAGGTTTTGCCTTTTTTCACCTGTGTGTAGAGGGGTTCATAGATGTCCACGCCATTGTCCTGACTGTGGGAAAGAGTCTCAGCTCCCCGTTTCCATATGAAGCGAGCTGGTGGGTTGGAGTTGACAGTGCAACGGAGGAAGACAGTCTTCTCCTGGTAGAAGCTGCCACGTACATCACTGATGGTCTGGTGAACGGTGAGGACAGGTTCATCTAGATCTGGAAGGAAGGTAACGAGGGCCGCAGCAGTTGTTAGTGAAGCACTGTCTGTATGTACAGCCTGCAGAGCAGATGATGCTCCAAGGGCTGTAGGGGAGAGGGGAAGCTCCCACACATTTGGCCAAGGACAACTGCTGAATTCAGAGCTGATCTGAGGGCAGGTAACGCTAACAGTATCTAAAGGGAACAGACAGGAGAAGCCAAAATTCTCCCGCTCACCACACAACATTCAGAGAATAGAAAGCACCCTCTGATTTGCAGATACCATGTGGTCTTCCAGTAAACAGTCTGATTGCCACACACCTGTCTGACCAATGGGCTGCTCATCTGACCATCAGGGACACCTCACACCCAAAATCACCATTATCAGCTTCAGTGAGAACTCAGAAGGATCCCAGGAAACATTACCTTGCCCTCATTTCCTATGCTCCTACTTTTCTTCTGAAATCACAGGGCTAAGCCCGTGGCTGTGAGATGCTGACAAGTCAAAGGGAGAGAATAGAAACCAGGACAAGATCAACGTCCTGGACAGCAGCAAGTCTTGATGGGGTGTCACAAGAACATGAGAGGCAAAACATAGCGATAGGTGTGTATAACTTCTCTCTTGTTCCCAGTTAAAGTCCTGTCTGTATTTTCTCTTTCACAATGTCTGCACTGACTCCTCAGTAACTTTTACTCACTGCATCTCTATCACCCTTTCCTAAACTGATCAGATTCTTTTCTCCCTTTACAGAAAACACTCCTTCCAAATCTTCCTTCACCATATCCGCACCAGGCAACTATTGTCATTGGATCAATGGTTATAAATAACTTCACATGCAAGGACACAAGCAATAGCCCTCCAGGGAGTGTACTTGGAGGGTACTTGCTGCTTCCACTCAGGCCACAGTGCTCCCTACTGGCTGCATTCCTGATAAAAAGGAGATCTTTACCTTGTTAGATTTTTTTTTCCCCTCCCCATCAGATATCATTGTCTGAACATCAAGGAGTCAAGGAAGCATGAAGGAAACCTCAGAGGAGATGGATCTTTCTCCTTCCAGAACCACTTTGATATTGAGTAGGATTAAATGTAAAAATCCAATTTGAAAAGCTGGGACAACTTGGCCCTCTAAAACTGAAACGTGCCCCATGACCTCAAGCATGTCTTCTTAGTAGTCTGTTGAGCTCAGTGAAGGACTTCTGTACTTTCAGAAACTTTATGAACCCATCTTCAACTGAAAATTAACTGAGGCACACACATCCAGAACGCTCTTCTGGTGCCAGCACTGTCTTTTGCACATATCAGCAGAGAGGAGGAGGACATGTGCACATCACCTCCAGCTCTTTTGTGTCACCGAATTTTCAAGATACGTTATTTTAGAGATTTGCAAGTTTGAAAGTCTGGCTCCCAGCAAGGAAGTGGGGGAGAAGAGATGAGTTTCTGCTAACGAGTCATCCAAATAACATATGTTCTCTGCTGAATCACAAGTGTTAACTGTTGGATTTGCATATTTTTGTAATAGGTATGCTTGGTAGACAGCACTTGAAATGGGACCTGAGATTTACTGGCTTGACCACAACATAGCTCAGAAAGATGAGTAGAGATGTGGACAAGGCAGGAGAAAACAAACCAACCAACCAACGACGCAAAAACCATCCAAGACTGAAGAAAAACATGCAGAGGTGGAGAAAAACAGCCCCTCTCCGTGAAGTGCTGCCTCCATGTGGCCATGACTAAACTTTACAACAATTTCTCCTGGATCTGGACTTCAGGCGCTGTCTTACTTCTTCTGCATTCCTTAATCCCCCTTTATTTGTTCACACTTTATATGAATAACTCAGTATCTACCACCCCTCTGAGGCCCTGTTTATCTGCAGGATGCATAGCAAAATGCTTCTGTTACCCATCAAAGAAGACACTCCCCGTTCAAGTCTGCTGGTTCCCAGCTACTCCCCAAATAGAAAATATTACCTTCCTTTTTCTTGCTAGACCTTTCCTCCTTCAAATCTTCCATCCTTCTTTAATAGCAGTCAGCTGTAAGCCTAATCCTCCTGAGAAAAGCTAAAATAAGACCTACGACGATACACATGTGCTTGATGTACGAGTAAAGCCACTGATGTCAGTGAGCTGCACGAATGATAAATTTGGCCCAAGGCGGCTCATGGAGAAGATCACATGGGATGTTTCATGCGCAATATAAGCTTGTAAACATGTATTCTTTCCTTTTCTTTCCTTTCCCTCTCTCGCACATAAAAACACTCTGCACTGCAGCTGCCTCTCTGCCAGCATCTGAACAACACTTTAAAGTCTCACTCAACACACACTTGGGGCAAAGGAATAACTTGCTACACAGCTTAGTGCTTCCAGTTTGATATCCTCTTGGTACCAGTGGTGCTCTCCACACAACCTTGCTGTCTAATACTATGAGTGAAGACTAGCACTGGCTGTCAAAGACACCAAGGTCCAAATGAAAGTGATTACTTACCTCTAACTACAAATACGGATGTGGGGAAAAGAGGGCTGTGTTTTCAAATTCTGGTTCATTCAGATGAAGGTTGCCTGGGTGAGCGTTCAACAAAAACTGTGGCTGTTCCTATGTGTTCCCTTATACCTAATGCAAATACTAGCAGAAAATAGATTCTCCTCCCCAAAAACCAAGTGAGCAGAACAGAGGTGCATTACCAAGTCCATCTTCAGAGTAGATGTTAGTATGAGAAAGCCCTTGGCCATCCCATTAGCCCCACAGTTCTACAGGTCAGAGCTGCATGAAGGACCACGGGATGCTACATCACTCTAGTTCCAGTCTGCATCTCAGAAGTAAAGGGAATGCCCATAGCCCATGAAGAGAGCCTCATGCAACAGCCTAGTTCCTAGAGACAAAGGCTCTGGCAAGGTGCCATACTGAAGACTGAGAAAAGCGAGACTCTTTCGATATGGAGAGTTATGTATGCAGGAGAAGAAATGGTCGGAGAAGCCAAGCAGAGCTTGGTGGGTGTCAGGACTTCTCCAACAAAGCTATGCAATGCCCATGAAGAAATGCTCATTCTGTTCGAAGTGGCCAGAGGCTCAGATGAAGCAATCTGCCATACATGTCCAATCTGCTAATCTTATGTTTTTGTTGCCCTTTTTTTAAAAATGATTTCATAAAAAATAGCAAGAAAAATAGAAGAGGTTTTGTTACTTACTATATTATACATTCTACATGTGGCTCAAGACAATTCCTCTTCATTCAGCATAGCCCAGACAAGCCAAAAGGTTGGACACTCATGCGTATATTCCAAATATGTGGGATGGTGCTCACACTCTACTACCCCCAGGACAGGGTAGGGCAAGGAAGGAGGGGAAATGAAAACCACTCCAAGCTAGATAATACAGCTGTGGATTATGAGGTTACCAAAGCATAAGGATTTTCAAGTCTGTAGCATGCTTTGTAAGAGTCACAAAATCTAAAACAGAAAATAGCGTAGTGCTTGAACACACTAGGCTCTCATCTCAAGGCTGGATAGTGGGGGGGAAAAGGATGCAGCCAGACAATGTTTCCTGCAAGCAAAGTCTCTGCCCAGACTTCAGGCATGTCCTGGGGTCTTGAAGCCTGAAGGTTGCTCCACTGACAGATAACCACAGTGCACATCAGCACAAAAGATCGTCTCGCTAGAAGGACTTTGTGAACAGGTAGTGACGGATTCAGGGAGATGAGAGTTCCGGCTGCTTTACAATCATTTGCAACTTTTGCATCAGTCCATTGCTAGTTAGACCTTCTCAGATGATGTAAGGAAAGGAATGTGGTGTTAATAGGGTCAGAGGAATCTGGAATAGTGGATAGCCAAGAGCAATGAGCAGAAGTTTCCCCTAGAGGGCAAATGACTTCAAAAGTTGGTTAGACCTTAACCCTCCAGTTCCTCCTAATCGGGGAGTATAGGACAAGTCTAACTTCCTTCCCATTTGGCCACAGCTGCCCAAGAATAAACATGAGAATGCCCAAGAATCAGCATGAGAAACTTCCAAAGGTGGAGACCTCCTAATAGCATCTCTAGAACACTAGACAGTCAGGCATTGCAAACAGACATAGAAATACTGAGTCACTACTGAAACCAAGGGATCCTCAATAGTTTCCTTCATGTCTACCCTTTCACTACTCAGCTTCTTCAGATGCATTCCAGAATCTTTTGCTCTGTTTCTACCATGCTGCAGTTAGCAATGTGGGGTTTCAGAAATGCTCCAGACATCTGAAGAACTACTGATTTCAAGAAACAAACCAAGCCAGCTTCAAAAAGAAGACAAAGAAAGCAGAAGCCATCTACAATGGTACATCCCGCATCAGTGCTAGAACTTCTGGCAGTGACAGACATCACAGTACCTAGAAAAGAGTGTTGGCATGGATAGGCAGAGCCATCTTTTTCCCAGATGGATCTGATCTCTAAGGAAAAACAGACAGCACAATAGTCCCTTTGTCTCTGAATTGGGTGCACATGGTCCTAGGGCAATGCAGCTCCCTACTGGCCCCGCAGCAAGACAGAGACACGCAGTAGAACTGTGGGAAGATCTGGGTTGCCACTAAACGACTTACACTGCACATCTACTCGAATGGACTTGATGGCAGGAACCCCAACCCCATTTTCTGCTTTACAGTAATAGCGGCCCCCCTGCAGCCTTTGGATCTTCTCAATCCGAAGGGTCTCGTTAAGCACTGACGTCTCTTGGAATTTGTCCGACGCGCTGCCAGCTGTTTTGGTCCATCTCACCTGCACAAGAATGAGAGAAACACAATCTACCAGTGACACAAACCAGAGATCTCAAGGGACAGCAGTACTCCCTTTTCTCGCCTCCCCAGTCATTTACAGAAATGGGCCCTAGAGCACCACCAGACTTTACCGAAGTTCAACTGCTGATCTCAGTACGTCTCTGCAGACCAGCTGCTGATTTTAAGCTATCACCAATTCCCATGTCCTAGCACCTGGGATAATCCTTCAGATCACACAGGCACACAGAGCATACTCATCACTCCTGCTCTGGTTCTCTAACTTGCTTAGTTTAATATCGCTATATGAGCAGCACAGGACTTTCAGCTTTAAGCCTCAGGATCCCACGTGGCTAGCAGGCCATGAAGCTATAGAAGACATCAGCTTACAGCTACGGAGCTTTTATTGCAGTCAGCACCCTTTCATCTTTCTCCGGACAGCAAGGTTATTTCTGCTGTTTGCTTTTCCAACAGTTGAAACCACTGTTACTATTTGGCTCTCACCTCCTTCCCACAGGGAACCCCACGTATGTTATTTTTATAAGTCATCCTTCTGCAGTATACAAGCTTTTACTTTGATTTTAAAACAACAGAAAAAGAAAAGAAACAAGAATGTCTTCAGATTTCAGGGTATCTTGCATTTCTGGCCATATGTTACTTGTCTTAAGGTCCTGGCTGATGGGGGCAACATAATGACATAGCATGTTGTGATGAATGGTGGCATTACAGACATTTTAATGTCTGTAATGAGGTACAGTCCAAGCTGCATTGGTACAAGCTTGCCCTCATTTTCTGCAACCCAGATGACAGAAGGGAGAGATGGCTTACTTCAGCCCATTGGCTGCCTATATCAGAAGCTACCCTTCTAAAGGCTGATGACTCTGATGGTCTCCACACTTGCACCATCTAGATTCTGGGGCTGGGATCCAACAGGATCTGCCAACAGAAAGGAGAGAGAGTTTCCTTCACCTTTGGCAACGGATAGGAAGGACCAGATACCTTGACCTGCTGCCCCAGGCTTTGCCTAAAGCTCACTACCACTACCTGATTGATGCTGATACTCTAGAAATGACAGGCATGCCTAGATCACCATCTCAGAGAACCAGGCTGAGCAGACTTTTGGAGCTAACGATCAAGGATTTATTTAGCCTTTGTAGGCTTATTATGAAATTGTCTGAGGGCATCAAGTCTCCTGTTTGCAGGAATACTTCAGCCAGCTCTTTAATCTTTTCAATTTCAATCCCATTTAAGTATTTTGGCCACATTTTCTTACTTTAATGACTGGCTGATAGGAGGGAAAAGAAAAGATTAAACAAAGGTTAGGAAAAGAGCTTAGCTGGGGAAGAAATCTATTTGCGAAGAGACAGGGCAGAAATAGGACACACGCCATGCTTAATGTACACAGGTCCCAGCCTCCCTCATCATGCCTGGTTCTACATGACAGTGTCCCTTGTGTGCGTCTGGGCAGTATCACACCTCAGTGTTGCCCATGAATATGCTTTCTGCATCAGGTTCTGCTACAGA
Organism: Numida meleagris; assembly: GCF_002078875.1. Taxonomy (NCBI): domain Eukaryota; kingdom Metazoa; phylum Chordata; class Aves; order Galliformes; family Numididae; genus Numida; species Numida meleagris. The sequence continues at coordinate 30,002,269 of NC_034411.1, read as the reverse complement.
AATCTCTCTTCTCATCTTCCTCATTTCTGATGTACACAGCTATCATCCACCTAGCACTGCCACAAGTCTAGGCTGATCATTCTTGCTGGCTTGGTCCAGATTTATTTATTTTTTAATTGCTTCCAGCATATGCTTTGACAGACAATCCATTTCAAATCCTGCTGTCCAAGTCTCTCTCCTTCTCCTTTGTTATCTCCTCTCAGTCAAGCATCTATTCATGAGCAAGTCCACGTAGGGGTTAATTGGCATATGCTAATGTATAGCTGCTCAGCACAAATGTCTTTGGCAAGATTGAGAAAGAGGGCCGAGAAGGTGCACGTATCATACTTGGATCCCTTGAGTGTATTTTGGCACACCCTGTCTCCCAGCACACACCAGCTGTCACTCCTACCATACTGTCCAAGAGCAGGCAAACCCATGCTCTGGTTCAGGGTCTTTAGAAAACACATTCACACTGATATTGAACCAGTCTGCTCTGAGCATGTGAGGGGTGTGGAGGGGGCTGCACGGGACTTGAAGCTATGCAGACCCCTCCAGGGACCCTGGGGAAGGACTGTAGCACTTAACCATATTCACTCTCAAGCTTCCTCACTTAGCTGTGACTGACCATAGCACGAACATCTCCAGCACTGCAGGTCTTAATATGCCTCTGGTTGGTGGCTCTAAAGTAAGGACCAGTGGGCTCTTTGTGAAGCTCTGTGGAGTGCACTACAAATAACTTTCCAAACTCCCAAGCAAATTCCCCTTGCCTGCACATCCAGAGAAATAAGAGAGAGGTAAGCCATGAAGGACCTACTTCTGTGGCAAGCATATAGGTCAAACTTTCTCCAGCCTGTTCAGGAGGCTGTAGGAAGAGGGTCAAAGGTTCAAGGGTGGATTGTACAATGGGCTGCTCTTCATTTTTGAGGGAAACTTCACATACTGAATACTGCTAGCAGTTTTGGGTAGGCTCCTGAAAAGCAGTTTGGATCATATTCTTTGAAAACAGGGCTTCTTCACAGTTTGAACAGTTAGTATTTGTGCTATAGGACATCACTACCTGGCTCCAACATGCAGGAGAAAGCTGGGCATCCTGCTGACAAGTGAGACTGAAATCTTACCTGTGGCCGGGGGTGTCCTGTGACCAGACACTGCAGGACCAGCGTGTCCCCTTCTCGAATCGTGTAAACACGTTCGCTGATGTTGTCCTCCTTCACCACACATGCCTGCCCAGCATGGATGATTTGGGCCTGAGCAGGAGCTGCAGAGAGTAAAGAAGAGATAGAGGAAACGAGCACTCTACCACCTTGAGTCTATCACCCATGACAGCTGTTCCCACAGCAGGATGGAAAAGCCACCTCTTGAACCATAGAAGGGAAGAGCCAGACAGTGCTGGATATGAGACACAAAAGTCTCAGAAGATGGAGAACTGAGCAGTTATTTCCTGGGAGCCTGGTATCAACTGCTTCTTTAAGTCCTTTGGTGCTGATGAGATTAGCAGCTCTAGGCACTGAAGAGAAAATATGGAGTATTTTTAAGACCTTCCTGAATGGGCTGAGGACCAAGGACTCCCTGCTCTCCCAGAAATGAGCGTACACAAGCAGTTAAAGCAGGGATCTGGTCAAATGCAGCTGCTCTATGCCAGTCTAAAACAGGCCTGATGACTGTGATTTACTATGCAGGGGGCTAGGATAACTGCTGAGTGGAGTCAGAAAAGGCCTTAATGCTCTGTACAGCTTTCAGCATGTCCCTAGAACATGCATAGTGCGTGCTACAGGAAAAACAAGTCTTACCCAAATTAGTCAGTGACCCATTGCAGCCCTGTGCCGGAGGGAACAGTCTCTGTGGGACCAGAAAACCCATTGCCTCTAGGGCTTCCTCACTCCTCTCAGGACTCCAGGAGGAGACCAGCAACTGCCAGTCCAGCCAGGAGAGTGAGTGAGTTGTGCAGGGGAAAAAAATCATGGAAAGAAAGTTCCCAGAACAGAGTTTAAGAACTGCATGTCTCCAACCTGCAGGTATGATCCACTGTAGCTCTAATCAACAGCAGGGAGAGAGAAACAGTGAGAGAACAGGATCTAATAACAAAACCACCTTAAGTCTAGAGGTATGTATGAGCAGCCCTTGGTTCCCTACTCCAAAAGCATCTGTGTGATCACTGAAGCAGCTGAGATGTATTGAAAGTGACTGCACAGCCCAATGAGACACCTGTGCTTGTTCGAGGGGAAAACTCCAGTCACACTTCAAGGAACAGAGAAACCCACATGAGTGTCTAAGAACTGCTACCTCAGTGAGAGTGCCCCTGGGATGCGCTGCCCTGTCTTGCTGCAACACTTCCAGGTGACTCCAGAGTCACAGCTCCAGCTACCATTAGTGAAATACAACGCAAACAAGGCAATGACAAGTCAGGTGATCCAAGGGCTTAAAGCGAAGAGCCTCAGTGAGCCTCCTGAAACACTGATTTGTACAACCTGTTACAGCTGAACTGAGCACCCACTTTTTAGTTAGCTGAACTACTACTTTCTTTTTCTTTTATTAAACAGTTTCTTAGTCTGCCACAAGCATGAACAAAATTCTCTAAACCCAACCATATGGGAAACAGAAGTGCTCAGATTTATGCTGGTTTCATCCACCAGCAGCACAGGCCTAGGGCAGGCTGGGCTTGGGCAGCAGAAGAGATCTGCCTTTGAGGTCAGCCTGTACAAACTGGTGTCACCACAAAGCACTGATCCCCGAGCAGCTACGACACAAGAGTGGCCACAGAGCTGTGGGCAGCCAGCTGTTCCTGCTGCTGGGCTCTCCAGCATGGCACAGTCACCTGGCACTCAGGCAGCAAGCTATTTCCTCTTTTTAGAATCATAGAATTATTTGAGTTGGAAGGGACTCTAAAAGGTCACCTAGTCCAACTCTCCTACAATGAGCAGGGACACCTACAGCTATATCAGATTGCTCAGAGCCTCATCCAGTCTGACTTCGAGTGTCTTCAGAGAGGGGGCTTCTACGACGTCTCTGAGCAACCTGTGCCTCACCACCTTTATTATTCCCTCCAGTTTGGTGCCACTTGGTTGGCAAAATCATGATGGGCTCATTACTACCCAAACTATTGACTAAGAGAAGCAATATGTTTATTTGAACAATACGATGGCACAAACATGGACAAATCACTTAATCTTTCTCATCTGCAGGACTTGCAGGAACCTGCCTGCCATCTCTGAAACCAACAAAGTACCACTGATAGATCTGAGCAGATGAGTGACCTTCACCTGCCTGGATGGAAGAAAATTCTTGTTGAACACAGAAGAAAGGAGAAAGCAGAAGCTTATGTATGTGCATATATACATATGAACACGTGTATATGCTTTTTAAGTAAAAGTGACTTGTCAGTAAAAGTCTGCATGATTGCTTGCCAAGTGAACAATAGCAAAGGAGCAATGCGGCTGTCCATGTAACCTTTGCCAGTACACTTTAATCCATAAGATCATCTCTTATCACGCTGCTCCAGCCCTCTGCAGACATGCCATAACATCTCTACCCACATGCACTACAGAGCACTGCTCACAATGCCAAGATGTACTCCATGATGCTGAAGACTCCCTGCTCTATGATTAAAAGAGACAAAACCTTTCCCTTCCTATCAAGTAGCATATTCTCCCCTGACCTGTGCCACCCCTGTTTCAGTGGGGTCCTGACACCCTGCAGCAGCAAATGGAAAAGTTTGCTTGGAATCTCTCTTCCCATTCTCTGGGCTACATTGGCCGGCTGGTGGCTCTGTTCTCCCTTCGCGAACATGACCTTGTTGCAGAAACTAATTGCCAGCCATCCTGTGGAGAATTAGAATATTTACCCGCAGCTCTTGCTCCCAGTTAAATGTTGCCCTGAGTTTCTCGGCTGTGCCCCACATGGTGCACAATCTCTTCAGCCTCAAGCCTTCCAACTTGCATGCTTCTCCCTTTGGCCATCCCACTACCATACACTCACCTGTCTTCTGTAACTTCCCTTCTGCCTAAAGGCATTTCTACATCGGGAATTTCCACAGCAAAACATTAAGTACAGTTGTACAGTACAAGAGGGTTTTTGTGCAACCACTGTGGTGCCAGAATACTTTGTCATCATCATTGTTGCCTGAGTTTATATAATATTTCTATTGAACAAATCCTTATTCTGCCATGCAAAGCAATATATGGTACTAATCTATAGCAATATGACAATGCTGGAGATAAATGTGTCACAGTTTTGTTCTTCTCTCCCCAATTCCCCCTGGGTCCACCTGAGCTGTCACAAAGCTTAGAAGCAAGGGTATGTACATTCAGCTTTGTTTGCATTACCATCAGGAATACCTTAAGCTCCATTTAGTGGAAAGGGACATTGCTTTAACTGAATCACTACTGTTCAAGCTGTAACATCTCTCTTGCAATCACAGCACTGTGTCTCCTGCAACATTTTGTTATGCCTTTAAATGCCCTATGAACCCCTATCTCTCAAAAGGGAGACCAAAACATCCTTGGATGCAACCTGACAGTAGTGAAGGCGTGGGGGCTGAGGGATGAATCCAGCTCCTGAAGGATTGTGTTAAATCACAGGATGGGACTCCAGAAGTCTTGGTTCCAAGCTCAGCCTGCCACAGCACACAAAAGCTGGGAAAGCTGCCTCATTCCATACCGCAGACAGACAGAAAGATGGTGAGGATTAATCGTTCTTCTAATGTGTTTGAACAGAAAAAAATACATTATTGTTTGACAGCACCCCAGGTCTCCTGGAGGATTTCAGGATGCTGACAGTATGCCATCCTGTCATCCTGGTAATGCGCAGGACCTGTTTATCAGAGGGAACAGTTTCAAGAAGGCCCTTGCGAGCAAAAAGGAAGGCTGGAGCACTAGGTCAGGTGCTGGAGATGGGGAAAGAATCTCAGCCATTCTCAGAGGTGCCCCACAAGTAACGAGTCTTGCAGATAGAGCCTGCCCTACTAAACTTTTCAGGAGCAGAACTGCACAAAGCTCTCCAGAGAAACTGAGTCAACCAAATATTCAAAACCAGATGCTTTACAATGCAAAATTCAAGCTCTGAACCTGCAGCATTAAGCCCTTCCTCTGAAAAGAGCTGGCTTGCAACACATTTGGCCCCTGCATCAAGATTTCCTACTATGCTTTCATTTGATATATTCACACATTAAAACAAAAGGAAATTGGAGTGGGTAAAATAATTTTATTCCCAATGCAATGTACTGTACAATGTTATTATTATAGTAATCTGGAAAGTTTATGACACTCTTGGTGCTTAGAGGTTGCTAATATCGTTAAAAAGTAGAAAAGGAGAGAACTGTTTTTTGGAGAGGACTGAGTAACGTGCATTTGGTTCACAGGCCTAGCCACTTCATCTTTTTGAACCTGAGATCCCCTAACTCTGTGATGGTAATGATGAGAAGTCCTTCACAGAGAGGACGGTAAGAGATGGATAGTGCATTGCCAGGAGCCAAATAAAAACCTATAGCTCAAGTAAGGCAGAGAGAGAGAGAGCGAGCGCAAAAAGACAAATAGGTAACAGCATTCTTTGGTCTGTATCAGCTTATTAGATATTCTAAATTTTGGGGGGGGGGG